>NC_080202.1:64546707-64548140 GCF_030028045.1 Hippopotamus amphibius kiboko
GTTCAATTACAGTCTAAAGTTCACGTTAACACGTTAAAGTAACGTTACAAGTTAAAGTTAAAGTTAAAGTTCAAGTTCAAAGTAAAGTTAAAGTTCAAGTTAAAGTTAACAGTACCAAGTTACACGTTACAAGTTAACAGTTACAACAAGTTAAGTTAACAGTTCCAACGTTCCAAGTTAAAGTTAACGTAACCGTTACACGTTAAACGTTAAAGTTAAGTTAAAGTTAAAGTTAAAGCTTACCGTTCAAGTTAAAGTTAAAGTTAACCAAGTTAAAAGTAAAGTTAAAGTACAAGTTCCACGTTCCCAGTTCACAGTAAAAGTTAAAGTTACAGTTCAAGTTACACGTCCAAGTTAAAGTTAACAGTTACACGTTTACCAGTTCAACGTTAAAGTTCCAAGTTAAGTAAAAGTAAAGTTAAGTTAACGTTAAGTTAAAGTTAAGTTACAAGTTAACAGTTACAGTTAAGTTCAAGTTCAAGTTAAAGTTCACGTTAACAGTTCCAGTACAAGTTAACGTTACCGTTAAAGTTACACGTTCAAGTTAAAGTTAACGTTCAACAGTTCAACGTTAAGTTACAGTTAAAGTTAAGATAACGTTAAGTTACGTTCAAGTAAAAGTTCCAGTTCAAGTAACGGTTAACGTTCACAGTTACAGTTCAACGTTAAGTTAAAGTTCACGTTAAAGTTAAGTTCAAGTTAACGTAAAGTTAAAAGTTCCAGTTAAAGTTAACAGTTAAAGTTAAAGTTAAAGTTAAGTTCAAGTTACAGTACAGTTAGTTACAGTTAACGTTAAAGTTAACGTTAACAGTTAAAGTTAAGTTAAGTTACAGTTAAGTTCACGTTACCGTTAAAGTTCAAGTTCAAGTAAGTTACAGTTAAGTTCAGTTAAAGTTAAAGTTCAAGTTAAGTTACCGTTACAGTTCAAGTTACAAGTTCCAGTTCAAGTTAACGTTAAAGTTAAAGTTAAAGTTAAAGTTACAGTTAAGTTACAGGTTAAAGTTACAGTTAAAGTTAAAGTTAAAGTTAAAGTAAAGTTCAAAGTTCCGTTACAGTTAAAGTTAAAGTTAAGTTAAAGTTAAAGTTACACGTTAAAGTTAAAGTTAAAGTTAAAGTTAAAGTTAAAGTTAAGTTACACACAAGTTAACGTTAAAGTTACAACAGTTAACAGTTAAACGTTACAGTAAAGTTCAAGTTACCGTTAAGTTAATAAAGTTAAAGTTAAAGTACACAGTTACAAGTTAAACGTACCGTTAACAGTTACAGTTACAGTTAACGTTAAAGTTAAAGTTAAAGTTAAAGTTAAAGTTAAAGTTAACACGTTCAAAGTTAAGTTACAAGTTAAAGTTAACAGTTAACGTTAACGTTACAAGTAACGTTAAGTTAAAGTTAAAGTTAACGTTAAAGTTAAAGTTAAAGTTAAAGTTTAAAGT